>NC_048295.1:5193378-5225878 GCF_009762535.1 Notolabrus celidotus | reverse complement strand
TAAAATGAAGTCTTTGCAGCAATGGTTTCATAGCTGCTGCATGGAGTGATCTAGTGGAGCCAAACGTTTGTACCTGTGAGTCATTAACACCTCCAAAAAGGTAAAAATAGGTTCCCGGTGTGGACAACAGTCAGAGCGTCAGGTCTGCAGTCTTTGTCATGGTTTTGTTTTTAAAGGTTTGAGTGCAAGTAATCATTCTTAAATCATCTAATCCAAGCGTGTAAACTGTACTTTACTGCTGCTTGAGGATGACTTAAGATTTGCAGAATCAGAGATGATGCATGTGAAAGTCTAGATCAATACTCCCCTATCACAGCCCTTTAATTGAACCTTAATCCAGTGAGTCTTTTTCATCAGATTCAGCCCACTTTGCATGAATATTATCGCATTTGTGGTTTCCATGTTTGCTGTTGCTATCTGCGGTTATAATTATACAACTGTAGCTCCGTGATGATCTGAAGTCGTCCCACTCAGATGCAGAGATCTTTGTGGGAAGCGATGAGTAGTTCTGCAGAAATGTTGGAATGCAAAGCAGGAAATGTAGAAGTGTGTGTGGAACATGTTTGGCTGTTTTTCTGAAGTGTGATCAGCGTTTCCTGAACATGCATCTTGTCTTTGTAACTCAGTGAATCAGCCCGGGTTATATTACCCTGAGCTCACTGGATGAGGAAAAACGGCAAGTGAGTAGTGTGATACAAAATCACCTCAGACACATACACTCACAGTATTGATTCCTGCTGCAGAAAAAGCCACTGAATCATTATGGAAGGGGGCAGATTACGCAAGACGGGAGGCCACCGCTGCAGACCTTTAACAAGGTTTTCCCTCCAGTCTTGGAAAACGATTTCTGACATCCTCCGGCAGCGAGAGGGACGGCTTCTTGAGACATAAAACCCTGAGTTTGTTGTGAGGAAAAGGAGCTGGTCTGATGTCATCGTCTGAGGCTCCAGTGGCTTTTCCAATCAGGTTGATGAGAGGCATGTCATCCATGTTGCTGGAAGCCGAGGCCGTCACTTCCTGACATCATTGTAGTAATTCTCCCAGACAGGCAGGGCGAGCCAGCACAGGGGATTACAGAGTGGACCACGAGTGATAGTCCGACTCTGAAAACACTCTTCATAGTTTAAATTTTGAAGTTAATTAAACTTAATTAGGTGGAGTATTGACTTTGCATTCAGGCGTTACTCTCCTAGAAGTCGGTGTGTGTGTGTGATGCTCACACAGGATTAAGGAGCTTTAGAGGTATTCTGCTTGTGTTTGACTAATCACACGGCTTTGTTTTGCCGTAAGCACGCTGAGATTATGAAGAGAGTATTTTCACATCATTCACATCGACCTGCAAAGAAGAGCATGAAACACCAGGCTCACTCTGTAGTTATTAATACCAGTCTCCTTTATTCCCAAACGTGGCTGCATTGCTTTCATTTCTATCACGTGAAATCCTTTCATGAAACTCAAAAGATTTCTGGATCTTAAGGAGGTTTTACTTCGATTTCTTGAACGCATCTTGTTCAAGAATTAAATGAAGACATTCATCCTCCTTATTCTGTTTTTTTAAGGGTTGTAATCAGCAGGCACAGACCAAAACGTCTGCAGACAATAACTTGGAGGAACAAGTTTTTCCCATAGTATAATCTCTACCTGTGTTTGCAACAAGTTTCTCCTGAGTCCAGATAAATCAAAATATCATCTGCAGATAATCTGAGGGTGGCGTTGGAGAAATTGACTGGCAGCTCAGTGGTGTGATGGATAAGAAAGCTGCCTTGCAGTCTGATCGTTCAGGGTTCATATCAAATCCAACTTAGGGCTTCCAGTGTGAGATAAAAATGAAAGAGTTTCCTCAAAATGTGGTCGAGAAATGGAGTGAAAGCATAGCCGATAAAGAGCTTTATCTGATTCTCAAAATGTGCACATGCTGAGTGAGGAAGCATGCTGTGTTAGCATCACATATTTTTATTTATTGTGATAAAGTCAGACTTCTTTGTTGTGCAGATTTTTTGCAGATGCTCAAATTGCAGCAGCATGATTGGGATTATTTTGCGGTCTTAAAGGATGCTTTAAAAAATTATCTCTTGTAGTTTCTGTAGCTGAAGTTTCCAACCTGATAGGACAATATGCATCAAAAGAAAGAATATAGAAACTCATGTTTTATCTGCCCAAAGAGTTAGTTTAACTTTAGTCCACTTTGTTTCTGCATAAATCAAATTAAATCTGTAAAATTATTTGTTGTGCACGATCATATTTAGGCTACAATAAAATCAGGATTATGGAATTATTGTGCAGCCTGTTTTGGGATGATATGAAGTAGGAGCCTGCACATACCATCTTTAAGGAAAGACAGTGACAAGGTCATGTTTGTTTTATCCTCACATGATTGCAGACGCGTCATCTTGCTCTCGTTGGCTGCTGTGATTGGCCCTCCTTTCTTACAAGACCTCACTGAAGTCTTAATCATAATAATGAATCTGATGGATGGAACCAGAGGATCTAAACTCAGCTCAGACCTCCTGTGACTGAAATCCATGAGCTGCAGCAGAGACGCGTCCCCAGATGGGTATCGTGTGTCTTTAATGAGCCTGATGAGGTCGTTCTTCATGATAATTAAAATATCTGTCACATTAAAGCCTCCATTATCCTCCAGTGAGATCTGATGTTTCAGTTTCTTCCTCTTCATTAGTGAGGGATACGATCCTCCTGCATGTGTCTGACCCTGCACAACGTTATTATTCTGAATCCCTGAATGTTTACGAAGACAACGATGCATTTGTGTTCCTCCTGCAGCAGGACGTCGTACTGTACGTTTCACGGCCCTCTGCCAGCAGGAGAGATGAAAGTGTGTATTAACAGTTGGACTCGTAGTGCTCTGAATGCTAATCAGCCTGTGTACATTAATCAGAGCGAGTGGGTTCTTAAAGGAGCGCTGCGTTAGGTTTTATGATTTGATTAAAGAGACGGCGCTCTGGCAGCTCTCAGCGTCTTCCCTCCAGGGCTTCATTTGAAAGAATAATTCAGTCTAAGATCGGGACTTTGACTTTGCTCCACCTTCACGCCTCAGTCAGGCAGTGTGGTGCACACAAGATTAGGGGGCTTCAGAGGTATTTTGATTTGTGTGTTTGTGAGTGTGTATGTGTGTGTGTGTGTTTGATGGGGAGATTAGAAGTGGGAGCTCAGACTTTGAGTAATCCTGCACCAGACTGCAGTTGGCGCAGGGATGAAAACCCCGCTGAACTTTGGATTCCTGCATTTATTGGCTAACATGATGCAAGCTGAACATGAGCGGTGTTTCAGATGTGATCGCTTTTTGTTGCACACATGAACAGTGAACTGTTTATGTTGATGTTGTTGTGTTTGAGATCCCAGAGGTGGCTTCCCTGCGTGAGAATCATCCGTGGATATTTGAGGAACACAGCCTCCTCGTGTCCTTTTAGCTGCCCCACACTATAAATTCTTTATGAGTGTTATTTCCTCTTCCTTTCTCTCTTATATGTTTTATTGCTCTTCTTCTCTTCTGCAGGCTTTCGAGGTCAATGACCTCCTGCAGGGGCTGAACTTCTCAAAGGTCCTGAACTCCTTGGTCGCGCTCAGCAAAGCCACAGAGGGTGAGGTTGTGTTTTTGTGCACACTTGAGAAGTTATTTTTTATTCAAGTGCTCTGTAGTTTCATGTTTGAATCAAAATTTCAGTAAAAGCAGCTCTCAGAGAGTATCATAAGGTCTGAATCTGAGAATAATCTTCCTTAGTTCATAAATCTGTCACCAATATTTGATAAACCATCGTCTATAAAGTAAGTAATCATCACAAGGTCAGTATCTGCAGATAAAATCTTAAAGAGCTCATCATTAATATCAACTGATATGAATATTTATGCTGATATGTACCAGGGATTAGTCATGACTTTTACATTTTATGTCATAAATTGCGGAGAAGCAGCAAATCTTGTAATTTCAGGAGCTGAAACAAGAAAAAAATGACTGAAATGATGAATCAATTATAGAAGTCAGCAGTTGTTCTTTTGATCAGCTAATATTTGCAGCTTTAAGTGTCATATATTTAATATTACCTTTATTGCTTAGAATAATTATAACTAGATAAAAGCTTTGTAGGTTCATTCAAAGTTTTGTAATTGCTTGATTTGACTCTGTGCAGAATCAGGTGTTCCTGAGGACAGTGTGTGTGTGCCGCACACCTCCTCATCCAGGATCAAATCATTCGACTCTTTGAACACTCAGACTCGCTCCTCCAAACTGCTGCAGCCTCAGTACCGAAGTCTGGTGAGTCAACATGACAACAGCGACAACTTCCTCGGGAGTCAAAACACAAACACAGACTTGGTTTGATATGACATCTAATAAGTCTGTTATGAAGACTCGGATATTAATCCTTATCATCTTTCCTGTCTCTGTCTCAGGACATGTCGGAGGGCAGCGGCTGCGGCCACATCCTGGTCAAGGCGCGCTTCCCCTTCGCGCAGACCAACGAGGACGAGCTCTCTTTCTCCAAGGGTGACATCATCAGTGTGAGCCGGCAGGAGGATGGGGGATGGTGGGAGGGCTCGGTCAACGGCAAGTCGGGGTGGTTCCCGAGCAACTACGTACGGGAGCTGAAAGGAGGAGGTGGGTGGAGCTGCTCATCAGGAGCAACAGACCGAGTTTGTTTAACATGCGAATGATCAAGGGTTAAACACACAAACAGCTTCTGTACGTCACAAATCTCTCACCGGAGATCTGTGATAAAGCCGTGTTTGTACTCTGTGAGGACTTGTGTAACACAGTTAAGCACCTGCAGGTGTTTTACCTTCCGCTTACATCTCAGAGTGGATGCATTAGTCCTGGAAATGTACGCACAATATGGAAAATCTGTGTTAATTCACATTTCTGACCTCAATCTGAACAGTTGGCTGTAACTCCTCGTGCCTGTAAGAGCATTATCCTCAGGGCTCGTTTGATTGTGGAGGTTAGTTGTGGAGGGGGAGGCAGCGAGGTAGGAAGGAAGGAAGGAAGGAAGCTCCCATAGTACACAAAGACAGGAAGTTCCAGAGCGACTGGAAAGAAAACAACTTCCTACTTAATGTTTGCAGCAGAGAGCAGAACAGGGAAGAATGCAAGTTATTTAAAGTAGTGTGGAGAGAAAGCAGGCTTCTACTGGAGCAATCCTTTAAAAAAGTACTTTGTTTTACTCTGTTCGACGTGTAAAACAAATGGCACATATCCACAAAATGTTTATTATACCCCAGGCTTCTCTACAACATCTACAAACAACCACATCGCTGAGGGTGTGTCTCTCGTGTTTCTTTACTATCCAAATGTTGTAAAAGCAGAAACCAGGGCAGGAATATGTCACAACATGAGTCATGAAATTAAAGCGTTCAGTCATTGGTTGTCCTACATATAGCTGGGTAGCCCCACAGGGAGTGTTTGAACTACAAAAGGAGACATTTTATCAAATGGGGGTGACAGTCCTGCCACCACTGGAGTCGTCACTTTAGTAGTAAGACTTCAGGTTCATGGCAGAGCTGTGTCGTCTTTGTTTGTTTGGATATTTTATGTGTTTGGGGTTTCTTTGCACGCATCACATTGGTGCAAAAGATTCTGCAACACAGTAGGAGATGATGTTCAAATTTGGCACCAAAGGGCTCAGAAGGTCAGAGGTTAATCTGAGTTTAGGAGTTTAATTGCTCACACCTCTCTTTAAGTCTTTCATTTGTTTTCCCCTTTACTTCTTCTGCAGATAAAACATTAGAGAGGCAAAAGTCTAACACTCTGAAGAGTCCTCCCAAGGGTTTTGACACCACCATCATCAGCAAGACGTACTACAATGTGGTGGGTATCATGTTAACATCCCAAATGTTATAGTTTACCTTTGTCCACCTGGTGTTTTAACCTCAAATAAAGAGTGATTCTGACTTTTCATCAGGTCTCTTTTTGAGAGCAGAAATGGAATAACCGCGTCCTTCTCTGTCTTTCCTGACGCAGATTTAACGCTCGACTGGTCCGAGTTAACGTGTCACATGCGTGTGTGTGCTTTTGAAACTGTCACAATCAATTATTTGTCATGCACACATCCAATTAATGATTGTGCATCCGTGTGTGTCAGCGTGTGTAAGCACGTAATCGCTGCATGGCACCCCTGCATGTGTCGTCTGTGAGAGGGATGAAATGTAGGTTATCTCTTCCATTCCAGTGGTTTCTGGGGCAGCCTTGCCGCAGGGTGGGATTCTGCTGGTATGTGTGTTTGTGTGTGTGTGTGTGTGTGTGTGTGTGTGTGTGTGTATGTGTGTTTGTTTTAATATTGCAACAAGCTGCCATAGCCTCTCTAGACGGTCCATCTCTGGTGCAGATACCTGAGTGTGTCTCGTACATGAGACACAAACACATCAACACAGACGCTGCCTGAAGTCAGAGCTGCTCTTAATAAGAAAGCATTTCTTTTAAAAGAAGACGCTGCCGCCTCTGGGCTTCTTTCTTCTTTCTTCTTTTTGCCTGCTTGTGTTTGAGCTTCAAGTTTAAAAATAAAGATGAATGAACCGTATTTTTGATGCCTTCACCTTTCTCTCACTCATTCATTTTTGATGCGAGATGAATAAATCTTAAAAATAATTTGGGTTGCTTCGGTTCAGTTTTTACTGCTTCAAGACCCGAGGGGAGATAAGATGTCTCTAATGTAAGAGTTAATTACTTCAAACTTTAGTTTGGGAGTCTTTCTGGTGTTTGGGAGAGACTGTTTCTTGCAGTAACAATATTGTGAGGTATTTGTTTTTATTTAAACTTTTAACTTTTTGTATGTATTTTAATTTAATTCATTAAATGTTTTATATATTTATCTAATCATTTACATTTTTTATTTTATTTTTACTTTTTTATTTCAGACTATGGAGTTTTTATTTTCTATGAAATATTTGTGGAAGGAATCTATAAAAAATCCTGTAGGTCTGCAGGATGTTCTGAAATGTAAAGTATTGAATTTATTAATGCCTCACTGAGAGAAAATATGCATGATGCATATATTTAAATGTGATAAAGCTGTTTCTGTGTCATGTCTCTAATAGGTCCTGCAGAACATCCTGGAAGCAGAGAGTGAATATTCACGGGAGCTGCAGAGTCTGCTGGGCTCATACCTGCGCTCTCTTCACCCCACAGACAGGTGGAGTTATTTTTATACCTCTGTTTTATTAAACAGATGATGGAGGCGGTGGTCACACAGCAGCTATCTGATGGAGTACTGGTGTAATCTGACTCTTTACTCGCATACGGCAACCTCTTCTGTTCGTCTTTACTGGATATGAGCTGAAACCAAACCTTGATTATTCCATTGCAGAGTTAATGTTGGAGAAATGCCCAAAAATATAAAACTAAATGTAGCATATCAATAAGAGTAAGAGCCAGAGAGCTATAATAAATGCCTCTTTCCTCCTCCTCCTCCTCCTCCTCCTCCTCTTCTTCCTTCTCTCTGCAGACTCAGCAGTGTGGACATCAGTCACATTCAGGGAAATCTGGAGGAGATCTCAACGTTCCAGCAGATGTTGGTTCAGTCGTTGGAGGAGCACACAAAGTTAGTACAGCAACGTCTGAAGATCCACACAACACTGAGTTACATACAAGGCTTTAACAGTGTGTTAAACATTAGGGGCTTTAATATGCAGCTTCTGATGTGTTGTTGATTTCACCGTTTTAAACAAAAAGTTAGTTACATGTGTGGTACTAATTACAGAATCATTTGATTTGATTTTTTGAGTATTTGCTGATGTTATATTCAATAATAGTAGTACACTTGAAATTGGTATTAATTATCTTTAGAGCTCTTTAAAAATCCAACGTCATAAAGGCAGCAAACTAAGAAACTAAGCAGGTCATAAAATCATGAACAAAACCAACAATATTAGAAACAACCCTGACGAGCAGCTCGTTTAACTTCCTGTGTAACTAAACGTACATCCTGCAGACTGACCTCAGCTCAGGCCGGATGAATCAGAGGTTTGAACAGTTTTTAAAGTAACAGAGACATCTAGTGGTCGTCTGCAGTGATGACCTGCTCATCTCAGAAAATTAATGATCCGTTTTGCAGAAGAGAAGTGCTCCTGTTTTTAACATGGCCTTGATCTGGACGTTATTTCTGAAGAGAGATTTAAATGTGTTTGATTGTCAGTCGATTTCACCTCTGTGTCTAAGTTATATTGTTCCGTGTGCGTGCAGACTCCCAGAGAACCAGCAGAGGATCGGAGGGTTCTTCCTGAATCTGATGCCCCAGATGAAGATCATCTACGTGGCTTACTGCACCACCCACCCGTGTGCGGTGCAGGTTCTCACCCAACACAGGTACCAGCTGTCACAGCTGTCAGTGTGCAGGAATCGAACCCTGAAACACGACTTGAGGTGTAAATTTTGTGGCTGTATTTTGTGTGTTCGTCACAGTGAAGAGCTGGGGGAGTACATGGAGTCGAAGGGGGCATCCTCTCCTGGGATCCTGACTCTGACCACCAGTCTGAGCAAACCCTTCACCAGACTGGAGAGATACCCGACGCTGCTCAAAGAGCTGGACCGGCACATGGAGGTGAGGTTCAGTCTCTTTGACCTGAATCTGCAGAAAGCATGTTATTGTTTACATATTCTTATGCTTTCTTTGTTTCTCTCTGCATCTCAGGAGCAGCATCCAAACAGAGCTGATCTTCATACTTCCATCACGGCCTTCAAAAGCTTTGCAGTAAGATGACACTCTATAAAACACGATAACAGAAGAGATTAAAGAACAGATGTCTTCATATGATGCAATATCTGCGTTTGTGTTTAGGCTCAGTGTCAGGAGGTGAGGAAGAAGAAGGAGCTGGAGCTGCAGATCTTAACAGATCCAATCAGAAACTGGGAGGGCGATGACATCAGAACCCTCGGTCCTGTTATCCACATGTCCCAGACCACCATCCACACGCAGAACTGTCAGGTACTCAGCAGAGACTTTGATTGCACCCGTGTTGAAGACGCACTATGACTCTGAAGGGTGTTTAAAGTACGTTGTTTGTTTGCAGGAGTCAAACGAACGCTACCTCGTCCTCTTCTCTCACACGCTGCTCGTGCTCTCTGCCAGTCTGAGGATGAGTGGATTCATCTATCAGGTGAGTTTGTATTTAGATTACATTCCTAAAGGAGAAAACCCAATGAATGCTCTTTGATTTTAAAGACTCTGTGGATTCTGTGTCTCCTCAGGGGAAGGTCCCTCTGTCCGGGATGCTGATCTCCAGAATAGAAGACGGAGAAACCCTGAAGAACGCTTTTGAGATCTCCGGTCAGCCCTCCCTCATGACGTCATCTTTCATTTCAACGTGTGCAAGCTCGCCCCCCGTGTAAAAACATTCACACTCTCTGTTATTCGTGTGTGTCGTGCAGGTGGTCAGTGTGAGCGGATGCAGGTCGCGTGTAACAGCCAGCAGGATCTGCAGGACTGGCTGGACCTTCTCACGAAACAGACACACACTCCGGCTGTGCACACACACACGCACAAGCCTCAGTCGGTGTGTCACACGGTGAGTCTGCAGGACGTCTTCAGAGAATCCAGAATCTTTCTCTCTTCCTCTAACTCCGTCTCCTCCTCTTCCTCGTAGCTGCCCTCTCACCCCGTCACTCCGTCCAGACACTCTGAGTCTCGTGGCGGCAGCACAGGAAGCATCTACCACACGCTCCCTCACCCCACTTCATTCGGGAGCACACACACCAGCAGCTCCATGTGGGGGCCTCTGGAGCAACCGAGTACCCCCAAACCCTGGAGCCTGAGCTGCCTCCGCCCTGCGCCTCCTCTCCGGCCTTCTGCTGCTCTCTGCCAGAAGGAGGTGGTCTCACCCTCACATCCTTACTCTTTATCATCCACCTATTGAATACTTATTCCTTGAATACTTATTCTGCCTCTGTGTTTGTAGGATATGAGTAAAAGTCCAAAGAACATGAAGAAGCTGCTTCCTAAGAGGAAACCAGAGAGGAAACCTTCAGAGGAGGATTTCACCGTCAGGAAAAGTGAGTACACGATACGACAAATACAGCACGATGATAGGAGTGAAGAAACCCATCGCATCACACCCTTATACCAGTATTCCTAAGCAACCCAGACAGGATCTGGATTTAAGAGAGAGGGCTGGAAGACGAGAAGTTAGTCTGCATACTCTCAGATTTGCAGGAAGGATGAGAAGAGAGTAAATGAAGATGACTCTTTACTTTTGTTTCAGCCTCCAGCTGACATCAGTCCTTCTCCTCCAGATCCCCTGACTTGCTTTCACAGCTCAGTCTGATATCTTTGTAAACTCTGTCCATGCACTTCTTATTCTCCCTGCAAGGAAAGGTGAAGTTAAACTTTTGAAAAGTGGTCTTTAATGCTGTTTAAATGCATCAAATCAGAAGAATCCTGCACACTGTCCAACTTGGAACATTTCCATCCAGGCGTCTTTCTGAAGCATGTTTCCTCGTCTGTGTCTCTCAGGTACGGCCGCTCTGGAGGAGGACGCTCAGATTCTGAAAGTGATCGAGGCGTACTGCACCAGCGCCAAGACGCGACAGACTCTCAACTCCAGTGAGCGCACACACACACACACAGCATCCTCCGTGTGAATGCTAACCACTGTTTGATCTCTGCTGTCGACACTAACAATGTTTCTCTCTCTTCTCTCTTTTGATGTCTTCCCTTCCTTCATCCTTCAAATGTAATGTTTTCTATTAACTCCTCTTAACACCACAAACTCTTTTATGTTTCATCTTTCTTCCCTTACATCCTTTTATTTTCCTTACAAACATATTTTATACCCCGTATGGTTTGAACTCCTCCCCTTCATCCCTACGTTAAATTTAATTTACTCCGTCCCCCGTACGTCCAGCCTGGCAGGGGACCGACCTCATGCACAACCACGTGCTCGCTGACTCCAGCCTCACTGTCGCTGCTAACCCTGCTAACCCGCTTTGTTCTGACCAATCAGAGGACTCGGATTATGACAGTATCTGGACGGCCACTAGTTACAGGACGGCCTCGTTTTCTCGTAAGATAGCAGCAGTGATAAGAAAAAAAGTGAAAGGATGTATAAAAGTTTAAGGAAAGAAACTAAATTATTATTTGATTAAACTAATAAATGAATAAATAAATGATTATAATAATGCAGTCCAGGGCAAAAAATAAATGACTCCAAATTAGGAGCCAGATTAAAAAGGTGAGTCTAAGTTTACTCTCTTAAAAACACTTGTTGTTTGTGTTGCGTCAGGCTCCAGCAGGCAGAACGTCCACATGCTGTTCCCCGAGGAGGAGAAGATCATCGTGGAGGAGACAAAGAGCAACGGGCAGACGGTGGTGGAGGAGAGGTGAGGCTGTGTGTTTTTGAT
The DNA here is from genome assembly GCF_009762535.1 of Notolabrus celidotus. NCBI lineage: Eukaryota > Metazoa > Chordata > Actinopteri > Labriformes > Labridae > Notolabrus > Notolabrus celidotus. The sequence goes on along the minus strand of NC_048295.1, from coordinate 5,214,537 downwards.
TTTAGTGTGTGGTGGGATATAAAAGGAAGCAGCGTGGAGATGTTAAATCAGAGGTGTTGTGCTCCTTGCAGGGGTCTAGTGGACACCGTGTACTCTCTGAAGGATGAAGTACAGGAGCTCAAACAGGTGAGTCAGAGTGGCTTTGTTTGGCTGAAACTCTCAGGAAGTGTCTGAGTGTCACACCAACATTTGTGCACTCGAGTGAGTTATCTCAGTCTTTTGCAGCCAAGCTTCAAAGAAAGTGTTTCCAGTTTGATTCCTCCTCTTTACTTTTGGTCTTTTAGCCACAAAGTCTGTCTCTCATCGCACAAACAAATGAAAGTGATAAAACTCCTCTAAATCTCTTCTCCAGGACAACAAGAGGATGAAGAGGACGCTGGAGGAGGAGCAGCGAGCGAGGAAGGATCTGGAGAGGATCATCAGGAGGGTTCTGAAGAGCATGAACGACCCCACGTGGGACGAGACTAACCTCTGAGATCATTGGTAGGGACTAGACTAACTCTTGACTTTAAAAAAACGGGCCAAATGACCTTTGAACTGTTGCCAATAACACTTTCACTTGAACCAAACCGGACCAAGAGGAAAACCTACCACCGCCGTCGTCGGTGAAGCCATCCTAAAGACCGTAACGCTGTGACGTCGAATCAGCTGGTAGGCACGATGACATCACTTCCCTCTTCGGCCTTTTTATAGCGCACTGATGAACGAATCACTTCTTTATTTACTTTTGTATTCATGTTTCATTCTTCTGTGTGTGTTTCTGTCATCAGAGAAGAACAAGGACAGTATTTATGGACCGGCCTGGTGCGTGTTGAACGTCTCCTCACTGACGGTTTATTTATTTTATTTCAGAGACGTGAGAGAGAACGTGGTAAAGATTTAATCTGCTGCGTTTTTCAATCATCTTATTGTGAAAAAAAAATCTGCTTTATGATTCGTGTTATTGATTTTACGTCTCCGTCTGAGCGTGCTCGAACAACAATCTGAGTTTCATGAATAATAAATAATGTGGAGAGCATCAGTCGCTACTTTAAGCTTAAACTACGATTAACCAGCTCATATAAGTGACCTCATTTTTACAGGATTATGTGCCGTCAAATAACTGCTGCAGAAGATCTATTTTCTCCCACAATGCATTGCTTCTTTTGATTACTTTGCTTATTGTGACTGTTTTTTAATTCTAGTTGATTCTACACACTGGATTCTGTGCATTAATGGTCGTTTGGCGACAAAACTGCAGAACAATCAACCCTTTAATGATCCACTTGTAGGAGCTGGAGGATAGATGATGTATAAATACTGGAATATTAATTTAAGTGCACACTCTGAGAGTCTGAGGAGATCAGAGCAAGTCTTTTCTGCGCACAGGGATGTGTCTCAGAAGCATCACTTCTCTGTTCGTCTTATGTTTTACTTTATAGATCAAATACGTAACGTCTGCTCCGTTTGAAGAACAAAATCTAAACACCGCTATGAAGAGTTTTTATGATTTTTAAGAAGTCAGTGAGATGATTTCTTATTTTTATATCTGTGATGGTTTTTATTTCTAACAGCTGGTTTTGATTTGTGACCGTTTTCTACTGAAGCCGCTCGATGATTTATACTGAGACCTTCCTTTGCTACTGTTATTTAACTCTAATGACCCCGTCTGTGAGCTCTGATGTATTTAACTTAAAGATGTTCTGTGTTAGTAGAAGAAGAATCGTCCCCATCCATCTATTTATTTCACCTCAGTATCTGTGAATAAACGTTGAATCAAACGGTTCAGTCTTGTGCCTTTACTTCGGTCGATCTCTCTGCAGGTTAGAAGCTCCAAACATCACCTGGGTCAGAGTTAGCAGCTGCACAAACTTGTTCCTCACATTAAGGAGAAAGAAAATCATCAGAAGAAGAGCTTTTTGAGGGGGTAAGACTTTTTTCTTTTTTAAGAAGCAGCTGCAACATCACTCTCTTCAACCAAACACCATTCACATCTTAAATCTGCATAAGTGTTTTTGTGTGAGTCATGCTATGACTGTTCTCTTTAAGCTTTATAATATGCAAAGAGCGTCCTGCTGCAGTTTTCAGTCCTCAGTCTCATACTTTGCCTTATTGATGGATGCATGGTGCTGCTGTTGTTTTAAATGTGCAGATACGAGGTTGTAATATTTGTGTCTCTGGAGGAACCAGCTCTGCTCTCTCTCTGTGCAGCAGGAGAGTCACCTGTACCTGCATCCTTTTCAAACCCTCTTTCAAAAATCTTCTTTGTTGGATCTGATCCCCTCACATGCATTTCTGACACCCCACAATGCATCACTGTCAGTTTGATGGTTAGATGTCTGTTATCAATGCAATCAGCAGCATCTCCTGGCCGAATTGCCAACAGGTTTTGGCAGGTAACCAGTGAGGAGCATTATTCTCGTAACAACAGAGGAGAAAGGCGTCTTTGTGGAGTTGTCCTGACTAAATTGACAAGGCCTTTTACCGCCTTTGATACAGCGCTGGCTGCCTCGCACAATGGATGGCTTATAAATTTGCAGATGTCGTCTGGAAAGCTCAAATGTCAACGCTTTTCACAACAGCACCCGGGGCCCTGCGAGGGGAATAATTGATCGGTTCACCTTTTGTCTCCAGCCAAATATTCATGCAGCCGGGGTGGAAAATAAAGGGAGGCAGAGAAAAGATGAAAGAGCATCTTCTGCAGAAACTAGTCATCTTTTTCTCTCCTCTGTGAAATAACAGAGCAGACAGGTGTGCAGTCCTCTCTCTGGGTGTGCAACCAAACCTTTCAAGGTAGAGAAGTCGAGGAAACATCAGCTTCAGATTTAAGACCAAAGAAGCTAGGGCCAGCTCAGGCTTGGACCAGCTCTTAGTTATGCTGCTATAGGCTTAGTCTGCCGGGGTAACTGGCAGACTGGGATCCTGTCTTTCCCTCTCTCTCCTCTCTCTGCCTGTCTCTCACTTTAACTCTTCCTGTCCCTTTAAAGTTACTAACCATAGACCTTTCTGGAGTCCCTGAGCTCCCTTGTCTTGTAGGTTCCTTCTGCTGTGTACATGCCAGACTCCAGCTGCTACAACTACTACTATCCGTCTCACCACTATCATCTCTCTCTCTTCATCTCCCTCTATCCAGCTCGGTCTCAGCAGATGTGTGTCTAACTTGAGTCTGGTCCTGCTGGAGGTTTCTGCCTTTTAAAGGTCACTGCTGGGTGAAATGTGGCTTCTCTGTAAACTTTGAGTCCAAGTTTGGAGCTTTGAAACCCTTAACGTTGTCGTGTGGTGACGTCTTTGAAAGATTAAAGTATTGTGGTGTGTTTATCAGACCCAGACTCTGAGATGTGACCTGTAGTGAACCTCTCATTATTCACACACATTCACACACTCACTGTATCGACGGCTTTGTGCAGATGAAATGACAGTGAGTCACTGCTCTCTTTTGTTTTTGGCGCAGCACCAACAGGTGTCTGTGTTTTGTTTCAGACTCCTCGGGTTCTGTACCTTTCAGTCTCCGTGCTGCGTTCAATAGCCGCTGATCATTTAGATCTGACTTGTATTGTTGCATTGTGCCTCCCTCCGCTCTCTCTCTCTTTCTCTCTCTCCCTTCCCCTTCAAAGCCTCGCCATTAATTTCCAGCCTCTGCAATTTTCCTCTCCAGAAGCAGAAAGGAGCGAGAGAAAAGAGAAAGAAAAGATGACAAAGACGACACAGGACTCCTCTCTTCTCAGGCGCTCGGCCCGTTATTGGACCAAAAGAGACGAGCAATAATTTCCCTCCATCATTGGTTTACTCCTAAAAGCCCGTTTGACGTTGGTCCTGAAAAGAAAGCAATAAAGAAACCTTTTCAGCAGCGTTGAAAGAGCGAGAGACGCAGGAATGAATCCCTTTGGGACACTGCGACCGGAGGGGCCTTTTTTATTGTCTCTGCTCTGCTAATCAAACGGAGCTGAAATGAAAACAGGGTTTTCTATGAAAACACGGCCCTTTGTTGGCTTTGGAAGGCTAGTAATTCATAAACAATAAGCCGGCTCCTTTTGTTTGGGTTATAATATATTCCTGCCGCTGAAAGAGCTCTCTCTCTCTGCACACACACACACACACACACTCACACTCACACACACACACACACACACACACACTCACACACACACAGAGTGAAGTCAGGGTAAAAGCCAAAGCGAGGCAGCAGGGAGAGAGTATAAAAGGAGGCAGAGAGGAAAGCTTTTCATTCATCGAGCTGGCTGAGAGTCAGCAGGATGCTCCACTCCTCAACTCTCCATCCTCCACCCCTCTCTCTGCTCCCTCCATCAATCTTTCTCTTCTTCCTCTCAGAGCTTTTTTATGTTGGAGTGAGAGTCAAACTTTACTTCAGCGGACCAACAGGTGTGCTCAGATCTCTTCTCTCTGCTGCAAACTCTCACTTAAAGGAAGGATTCCTGCTTCTCCTGAGGATTAGGATCAAACTCTCTCTTTTTAAAATGCACATTCTGCTTTTAGAGTTCTTCTCTTCATTTTTGAGGAGCTGAGAAGAAAAGGAACACACAGAGGAGGATGAGGAGGAGTGATGTAGGTCTGCACCTTCATGGAGCGACACCCCGGACTAACTTCAGTGTGAGGAGTCGTGCGTGTGTGTGTGCAGCACTTACAGCAAAAGAGAGTACGACACCATGGATGATGATGATGCATCAAACAGCTGACATTACATAACATCAGGATGTTTGTCTCACTCAGAGGAGCAGATTTACTTCATGAAGAGGAGCTGAACTTTAGTGAAGAGGCTCTAAATGTCATCATTTCTTTCCTTTCTGGGCAGAGGGAGCGCCAACATCTTCAGGATGTAACTTTTAGGATGTTACAGGATGGATTTAACACTGTGGATTTTTATATAGATATGGATTATGATCAACTCGACATGATGTAAGTTCTGCAGTTTGCATGATTTATCACTTGAATTCTGTCGTGTCTGCTTTCTTGAAGTCGTTTCTCTGTGGGAGCGAAAAGACACTGAGTCCTCCGCTGTGAGCTGCATAATGAAGATCATTTCAAGTTTCCATGATGGGAAAAATAGATTTCCAGGAGTTAGAGCCTCATTGAACTCTTCAGTACAACAACCTTGAATTTTCAGTCTTCAATCATATTTAACCTGATGTATTCTAAAGGCCAGACTCGCCTGTGTCCTCAGATCATTTGTGCATGAAAGCTGATGTTCTGCAGAGTTTCTTGAAATCAGGACGCTGATCATGGAGTTCATGTTTCTTTGGGTTTGATGGAGATGTTCAGATTTTCATGTTGGCTCTGAAGGCTTGTTTTGGTGCAGGCATGAAGAATAATTCCAACTGATGTTCCTTAGTTTGCCATTTCCTTGTCACAGATCCTGAATTTTAAACCGTGTGTGCAGAAACTGCTCTGACACTGTGCTGAGAGGTTGTTTGGTTTAAGTTCAGTTGCAGTGAACTGTTAAAGGAGCGTCCTACATGCTTTTTGTCAGCGCTAACACTTGAATCTTTTTGACTGATCCTGTTGTGTCACCTGAAAGCTGCGGTGTAGTATGACACATGCTCTTCATTATGTGTCACGTGATGCTATGTGGGTGTTTGATGAGTTTGCATGAAGCACTCTTTATTTGTGCAGCAGACATTTCCTCTGCTGCTTCATCCTCTTGTAACAATACTCTTTGCAGAAATGCAAAGCTGCTCCTCCAGTTTCTCTGATTAGACTTTGATAGTTTGCTTTATTTGTAGGAAATGTTTCCTGCAGGATCAGAGGATCACCTCCCAATGTTTCTTAGTAAACTCAAGCTAGGTGAAGTAGAAAGACAGTTTTCCACCTCTCTAAGCCAAGTGAGAAAACAGAAGCTGATGTGCTTTTTTAAAGGCACAGTCAGGAGTTCATATCTGATGTTTATTCATGTTCCATGAAAGAAGCAGAGTCGATATCCAGCCCTCACCCTGACGTAGCTGAAGTGGTTGATGGTGCTCATGGGAAATGCAGTCTTCTGACAGCAGCACTAACATCCCAGGTGGATCAGTAATGACCGCAGACTCTATGAAAACATGGACGGCACGTATATTCCTCATTTTGGTGAGAGCAGATGTCTGCTCTTCTAATATCAGTCTGTAAGTTATTAAAGCCTACAGATGGATTATCCACAGCCTGAAATTACAACTACTTTCTCACAACAAAAACAACGTTATCCTCACAACAATAGCTAATTATTTTTTGTGAATTTTGGAGTTAATTCTCATAATTTGTATGTTCTTTTACCTTGTAAATAATCAAAGTTTCTCTTATAAATTGACAACATTTATCTTTTATATTTCTACATTTATTTTCATAATATTAAGACTAATTTTTTTTAATTTGTGCCTTTTGCCATGTTAATTCGGGACTTTTTTATTGTTGCAATATAGTTATTATTTTTCAATTTTAATCTCATAATATTGTGACTTGTTTTTTTGTATTTAAAGGTGCAGTGGGTAATATTTCAATGTGCAGTGTGAATTTATTTTGCAACACATCTGTGAATGGTCAGACTTCGATCAAAGATCCTACGTGTCTGAATCTCTTTAGATGAATCTTGTCTTTGCTGATTGGCTGCCGTGTTGATAGATTTGCATTTCTCAGGGACTGTACGATTAGTTGTGGTCGTATTTGTTGTCAAAGTTTGGCTGCATAAATATCCAAACTGTTGTTATTAGATGCTGACAGTTTTCAGTCTTCACTTTCTTCTACAAGATAAAGCAATATATGGATCTGTTTCAAACTTCAGATTTAGTTTTCTGATGTTCGAGGCTGTAAACATCCCATCATTAGAGATCCATATGAAGATATTAGACACAATAAATCAACTTCACATGCACAGATTTTAAAAGCAATCTGAGATAGAGCAAACTGAACTGTTGCTGTGTCTTGATGGATCCACTAGATGGCAGCAGAGTCTAACAAACAGAAACATGGTGATGGCTTAGAGGTTTAGAACTTCTTCACTTATCCTGCAAGTATGTTACTGCATGAGATCTTAACTTCCCGTGAAATGTATTTCATATTAACCAATTCAAAAATATACCTGCTCAGATAGGATTTTTTGCAGAATGTAAGCTGACTTCTGACTGCAGAGAGTTATTGAACCCTGTTGATGATGTTAAAGTCTGCAGAAAGAAGCATACAGTTATGCAAAACCTGCTTTACACATTATAGTGTAAGTATAATATTCTGTACTGTTTCACATGAAGGCCGTTTCAATGAAACATTAAGCTTTAAGAGATACTTGTCTTCTCCCTCACTGAGGAAGAGAGGCAGGTCCTTTCTCTCTCCTGTCCACTAGAGGGTGCTCTACGTCCACTCTAAAACTCAGGCCTCTTAAACCTTCACCACTCCAACCTCCTCGCTGTGTGTACAAACTCTGCACATCACCTGCAGAATGCTGTTCTACAGACACCTACTGAGCATGTGCAGAAGCGTCTCAGGGCTCTGTGACTTGCTGCTGATGCTGCTGTTGACACAATTCAAACAGCTCATCTTGTGCGTGTTATGCCTCCTCTCTCTCCCTATGTTTCCTCTCTCTATCAACTTGTCCCTTAAAAATAAAACCCCCCAAAAATAATTGAACACAATCATGTAGCAGCAGAGATAGCATGTAGAGATTCTGATTTAAGAAGTATTTTGAGTGTCCTCTTAGTTGTATCAGTTCATGCTGTCATCATCTCTTGGTTTCTGAAGAGGTATTATAAAGCCAAACCATGCTGGAAATGCTAATTCAAGCTAACTTTTAGTCAACCAATTAAAACGTGAAGAGGTGTTTGTCATGCAAAATCAAATCTGCGATAACTCTGAGTCGTAATTTCTTCAAAATGCACGAGCTATAAAAAAAATCAACGTCTGTTCTGCGTGTACGAGTAAATAAACGAGCTGCATGTTTATTCCTCATTTTAACATGGCTGTTAATGGGGATTCGTTGCTTTAGAAGACAGCCTCCAGTGGACACGTGAGGTATTGCAGTTTTCAGCACCAGCTCGGTAAAGACAGGAGCAGATAATGATTCACTGTTATTGTAGAATAAACGCTAAAATGAAGAGCCAGAGATTTTAAAAAAACTAGACTTTAGTGATTTTAAACGTTCGGGCTGCTACAAATATATCTGCTTTATGAACTCCTTGTGAGCCCAATCGATGAGGCTCAGATTAAAGAGTCATTTTGGTGAAATATTATTTTATTAAACGGTCAAAATGTCTCCTTTAATTTTAAATTTTTATGTCTAAATGTCAATTTTTAAACCATTACATTTTCTCCTCTTCTGTCTTTCTTCCCTGTAGTGTTTCGTTGTGTTTCTATGTTGAGATAACTGCTGTTTCATAAGAGTCATATCTGGACTTATAATATACCTGTTGAATATCAGACAGAGCAGCCTGACAGCATGTATTTTATCTGCAGATGTTTGGACTCGTGTGACTTTGTGAAGATGAAAATGAGAGTGAAGGTAGAGAGCCCAAACAAACAGATTTACAGTAAATCAAAAGACCCGTCTGCAGAGAGATAGTTGGAGGAATAAAGCTGCAGAATAAGTGGCGTGTGGCGTGTGGCGTTCTGAAGCGTTTTTCAGAGCGAGCGGAGGACCGGTGGGATACGAGAGCCTTCCCGTGGACTGAATTGCCTCAAAGTGCCAGGCTGCTATCAAAGCGCATTAATGTGATGGATATCTGGCGTTCTGCATTCATTCTCCACGCAGTGAATGTGGGAGCTGACAAACACGGCGCTGTGAGAGGGCCTGCAGCTCAGCGCGGCTCTCTACCTCTAAAGCAGGGACAAATATAGACGCGGCTCAAGAGCGTTTTATGTAAAACACAAATAGACTCTTTCCTTAACCCAATTTCTTCCGAGAGGAGCTCTTCTGTTCCCGAGAGGACACAGAGGAGGGCTGCTCACGTCAGGCAGAGAGGGAAGAGTTAATGTGACTTCAGTTTATTTATTATTATTGTTTGTTTCTCTCACAAAGCTGCATGACTCTGAATCAGCTCAGGGTCAAACATGTCGACGCTGCAGCTTGAGGGTTTCAGGTTTTTGTGCAGAGACTGAAATCTGAGAATCAATCACCTGAGTGTTTATAAGACATGGACTGACTTGTTGAATGTCAGATAGTTTCTATCAAACCTTTCTCTGGTTGACCTTTGACATCACATATCAAAACAATGAACAAATAAGTTACATCTTTACAGCTCTGTAACTTCCATACAAACTCTTCCCCTTGCTGTCCATATGAACGAGATGCATGATCTTTCCATTGAGGTTTCGTTTACTTCCCGGCCTCCTTCTTTGCTTTTATGCAGTTAGACTTCCAGGTCAGAGCCTTGTGTTCAAACTGTGGAGCATGCTCAGAATGCATACGCCAGTTTTGTTCTAATTGAGGAGAATACATGCAAGAAAATCAATCCCCAAACTGCATCAACTTCAAGAGGCTTAGTGCAGTTTCAGTCAGACTAACATGTTTGCATGAATTTTTAAAAGTCCAGTTTTAATCGCACCAAAGTCGCCCCAGAGTCTGATACTATGATGATTGTTATTTGACTATACATTAATGCTTTGTGTGAATGGATGAGTTCATAGCATGAAGGAAAGAGAGGCTAAGAGCATAGAGGAAATCTCTAAAAGGTCAACTGCTAAGACATTTCATTTTCACCACAAAAACATTTCACCAAATGCAAAAAAATGTTTAATTAAAGACAGGGACACTGTGAAATACTTTCACTCCACGAAAATTGTTTTTGCATGAAGTGAAATGTTTGTGGCGTCTAGTGAAACTATTTTAGCATCATGATTGTCTTTGCAGACGACCTTCCAGGCCACCGTACGGTTTTGCACCTGTAGAATGATGTGAACGTTTTCCCCTCTACACACTGATGGTGACTTGTTCTCACTTTAGCTGCATGCAAACATCTGACATGCAGCTGTGATGAAAAGGGAAGAATTCAATGTTTATGTTCACACATGCTGCTTTAAAATATTTAAAAAGTTTCATGCTCGTGTGTGAAACCAGCTGTGGACTTTTCGTAGAGTAACCCCCCTCCCTCTCTGATCCACACTCCTCCATGCACACCTGCTGCAGAGCAGGTGAACGTCAGATGTCCCTTTTGATGCTTCAGTCGATTTCAATCAATTTTCACCTTTTTTCCAAAATCTATAAACGCAGCTCTTAACATGGGACTGAGAGCGGGATGAGCCAGGGGTTAAAGGGGGGCTTGGACTATGCAGGGCTCGGGTTAACTGCAGAGTCAGAGTGGCTTTTGTCCTCTGACGCGGTGAAGTGATGTGGCCGGCTGCTGCTTCACCAAAGGATGCTTTAAATCAGCAGAGAGTTGTTTTCGTGGCTCTGACTGCAGCAGAGGGAGGCTTTTAAGGCCCTGCCACTCTGTTAAGACAAACATGTGGTTGTGTATGTTGCTGTTGTGCGATCAAAATGCATTCTGGGACTTACAGCTGGTTCTAACCACAACAGAAAAGCCTCTCCAGCCACGTATCATGGCTGTCTCACAACAAGCCTCGCCTCAAAATAATTTCTTAATCCATTAATTGGCGTGGAGCGGCATGCGGGGCAGGGCTTTTTGTTCAGTATGTTTTTCAGAGATGCATACTAATCATATAAAGTGATCCTTTGTACTCAGGTTGACAGCAGCGACGAGGGCTTTTAGACGACACGCACGCACACACACACACACACACACACACACAGAGGCATGTGTCTGGGAGCGCCGACGGCAGAACGAGTGTATTATTTTCCCTGAAGAGTGTTATTTTCCTGTCAAGGCTTGATGGCAACGTGCCAACAGATGTGACAGCGAGCGATCATCCCTCCTTCATACAGTACAGAGAGCAAGAGAGAGAGAGAGGAGGGACAGATGAGGACAGAGACACTCGCCGGGTTTCTCTCCTGCCTTTTTTTTTTATGCAAATGAAAACATACTGAATCTAAAAAAGCAGCGTCGAAATGAAATGTCTTTCTTGATGTTTTCTCTGAAACTTTTTCTGGAAGTTTGATTTCTTAAATTATGATTAAGATCTGTCCGTCAAACACCAGCTCGTACTCTCTGTCCACCCTGATTCACGGCCTTCGATGGGCTGATGTTGAAACCACGTAGACGTCTAATGATTCAGTTCCTCGTACGTTTAAATGTCATCCAGATGAACTCTCTCTTTTTTAAACAACATGAAAAGTTCACTGAACAGTAGAAATATTTCTGCACATATTTCATGACAGTAGTTGTTGTTTTGTTAAAAGCTAACGTCTTCTTTAGGTTGCACAGATTTTAGATTATATTTAAAGATACTCAAATGATGCCATCATAATACACACTGTGTGTTTCATCAGGACCAGGGGTGTGTCCGACTCTTTGGGCTGGTGTGGCCGGGGTATTTGCACACCCTCTCTGTCTTTACTATCTATCTTACTTTGAACCTTTTAGTTATCAAGACACAAGATACAGAAAACTAACAACACAAAGAGGTTTGCCAAATCTGCAGTTATTCCAAATATAAGTCAGGAGAAAAATCCCACAGTATCACACATAAAACTAAACAACTAAATAATAATCTGTGAGGCTCTCTTGAGCCTTAGATTGGTGATCTGTATCCCTTCTTGGCAAGTATAAATCAGGTGTTCTACTTCAGCATGGAACTCAAATAGTTTTAGTTTTGTGCTCTAGACTCGACACTCTAAAGACGGACACTCTTGTTTCTCCTGTCATCTGGGTGAGCGTTTCTTTGCACTGAGGATTATTGTCTTTGGTCAGTTTAGGTTTGGTTTTATTGTATCTTGACATCATTGTCAACGAGGAAGTGTTAATGGTTAATGATGAAATTTTCAAAGATTAAACAAGAAAATGTGGGACATTAAAATACAAACAAAGCTACCACCAACCCAGATATTTGATTTTAAAATCAGGCAAACATAGCTCTAGATTTTGGGGTGGCCAATCAGACTTCATGCATGTGCTGCAGGTTTCTGCAAACCTCAATGAAGACGAGGAGCTTCTGATAGTGAAGGACGCACTGAAAAGACGACTTCTAAAACGTAACATGTTGCATGTTTGCAGAAAGTTGACTTTTTGTGCTCAGGGCTCCGTTTGCTCTTTGAAAATAAGGAACTTGAAAGTTTGCTTCAAGTTGTAGCCCTCGTAGTCTAAGAGTTTGAAGCCTTAAACATGCTCTTTATTTTGATTTTCTGCAGGACTTTAATCAGTTACTAAGACTTTTCACAGACCTGCAGACTGAAGGGATGTTCCCCCTGCAGACTAAATTTAGGATTCCTCCTCCACATCTCTGAGCGATCGAATCTCCCTTGAGCCAGCAAACAGATCAGCACTGCTATTCAGAGCTACCTGATAAATAACAGCCTCTGCAGATCAGATTATAGTGTGTGTGTTAATGGCACTGTTCTCTTTTGTAAAGTCTGTAAGTAAACTCATTCTCTCCGTTATCTCCTTCTCCTTACCTCCGTCTCTCCCTCTCTGCTCCTTTAGCGTCTTCATTTACTTCTCCTCTGACTGAAAAACAAAGAGGAAGCACAACAAAGCGGCAGAAAACAAAAGAGGAAGAAAGAGGAACATGTCATTACTGGTTTTGTTTCCACAGCGGCACAATACCCTGACCACCCTCGTCAAACGACGGGGAGAGAGATCGTCTGCGTGCAGCGAGTTAGAGAGGGAGAGATAGTGAGAGGAGAGGCAGTTTAATTTAGATAATTATCTCACAAATTAACCACAAACTCCTTCCCTGTTAATTACCTGTCTTCTTGGGGAGCGGTGCAGGAAAACAAAAAGCAGAGTGGGGGAGGTCTTTGTTCGGGTCTTCTTGGGGGGGCTGTAAATTGGTCGCGCCCCTGCTGAAAGGCCAGATAAACCTTTGAGGGGACGACCATTAAAGCATTTGATAGGCTAATGGGGAATACTGTTAGCATCCGCGTTTGTAATTGGACGTCATAAATCTGGAACAGGTGATGGGGGGAACAAAAGAGGGGTTTTGTACGGGTGTCGAGGCCACGGCGCGACTTGTAAATCCTTCCCCCGGCTGAATGCCGCTATCTGATGGTCCTCGGATCTCCCGCATTGATTGGCTGTGAGTGTGTGGAGTATTTATATGTCCTCAGAAACACAGCCAAACGTTTGTATACGCGGCGCTAATAAAAGGACCCGCTGTTATCTCGCTGTGTGCTGGAGTTGATTCTGTCAGCAGCGATTAACCTTTCCTTTACGGCGACAGCTCACCCGATTGGTTTCAGACACTCAGAGAAACTGGAAACCCAAATCTTGCGTAGAACGGGGTGTCGTCTGCATGTGAGGAACAAGTGTGTTTCAATGCAGGGTCCACCGTCCAGGGTTTTAACAGTCCAGTCTGGTTTGCTAGTTAAAAGTGTGTGATGTGCAGGAAACGCTGGCCGTGCAGCCTCAAGTGCAAAGACTTCACCTTCTGTCTGTACACCTCTGTTCAGACGTAATGATGTCCAACAAGAGAAGTCAGCGCCCTCTGCTGTTTAGTAAGGGCATTGTGCTTCATTTTACATGTCACTGATTTGACTCGTCCCTTACTTGTTCCAGTTTTCTGCACCCTTTCCTGATTTCGTGTGTACAAATTTTAACCTGAATATTTTGTGTCAACTGCTGCGTGATCTTGGCTGCAGGAATTCAGAGCGGGCCTTTTGTTGGTGTGTTTAGGGATAGACACTTTTAGGTAGTTAAATTATGTTATATAGCACAAGTAACCTACAGAGTTATCATTTAGATTTATGTTATTATCATCCGTATGTGGAATCAAAAAGAGCAAACTCACACATTTGCAGCTCGTATGACGACACTGTTGGTGCAAAGCCACAGCCACGTTCTCCAAACCAGGTGTGAAAGACATAAGAGCACACACACACACACACACTCTCCTGATACTTCACACACACATTCGGAGCTGCACCAATATTTGCGTTTGGCTTCTGTCACGTATTTGTCCGAGTCCTCGTCTCTGCTCTCCACATCCAACCGACAGCAGGTGTGAACAACTCTTGTGCTGAGAGGGACGCACTCTGCCGCTCTCTCCTGTCACACACACACACACACACGGGGAGGGAGGAGGGAGGAGGGAGGAGGGGGGAGGGCGGGGGAGAGATCAATAGTAGTGAGTGTGGAGTTTGGATAATTACAGTTGTTAGCAGGCAGAGGAGAGCAGCTATAGTGGCCTCTCCACTCACACTCTCTTATCACTCTCTGGCCTGTCATTACAGCTTTAAATGCTGCTCACTGTGTGTGTGTGTGTGTGTGTGTGTGTGTGTGTGTGTGTGTGTGTGTGTGTGTGTGTGTGTGTGTGTGTGTGTGTGTGTGTGTGTGTGTGTGTGTGTGTGTGTGTGTGTGTGTGTGTGTGTGTGTGTGTGTGTGTGTGTGTGTGTGTGTGTGTGTGTGTGTGTCGTCCTCCCTATCCTTCTCTTTTAAAACCTCTCTCCATATCTCTTCTGCTTATTTCTCTTTTCATTTTTTTATAAAGTATGTCCTCCTTTTTCATCTTCTATGTAGCTCCCTTGTCTCCTTTCTTTGTCTCCTCTTTGTTAACCTGTTTTTACAGATTTTACATAAAATATAGAATCAGTGTTTTAGTCTGAGAAGTGTTCTGGTCTCTGTCTGTAGTCTGAGTAAGATCGACAAATCAGGTGTCAGCAGTAGAAATGTGTCTGTTTATTAGAATTTTAAAATATGTTCTCTCCTCCTATACTCACCTTTCACCTCCTCTCTCCTTATCTCCTCTTCCTGGTCATCACTTTGTTGTATCTCCTCTCTTACGAAGCCCTTTCTGCTTTTTCATCCTTCCCTCTCTCCTCTCCTTGTCTTCTTCCTTCCTCCAGTACTCTCCATACATCTCTTCTCTGACGTCTCCTCTCCTCTCTCTCTGAATACTTCCTTGTTCTTCCATCTCCTCCTCCTTGAACTCCCTGAACCTCGGCCCTGACGTAGCTCGTTCCTCCTCTCCTCCTTTCATGCAGCAGGACTTTCAAACTTGTCCTCAGTAAACAGAGAAAGCGTTCTCTCTCAGTGCAGGCGGTCCTTGGCAGGTTTGAAGGTGTACACTAGAGTGTAAACCTGGTTGACCCCTATGAGGAGGCCGAAGGTCTCTGTTGGAGCTTCCTGTAGATCTCTGAGGAGATTCACAGGAGCTGATTTTTAAATGGAGAAAGTATGCTTGTTGGGAGCCTTCATCTCCCTCTCTCTCTCTCTCTCTCTCTCTCTCTCTCTCTCTCTCTCTCTCTCTCTCTCTCTCTCTCTCTCTCTCTCTCTCTCTCTCTCTCTTTTCTCTTGCCTAAGAGGAGGTAGAGCGTATAGCCAGAAGAGATTTAAACTAGCCCAAACAGGCTTCTTGCCTCACCTCTTTGTTGTTTCTTATATCTCTTTATGGACATCCTCCCTGTTTTCTCTCCTGTCCTCTTTACCTTCATTAAAATTGGGAACTAGGGGGAGGTAGAGCGTACAGCCTAATACTGCAGGGGTTAACTCTTGCCCTAACAGGCTTCTCGCCTCATGCCATCTTTCTAACACGTCTACACAAACTGCTATCTCTTTTCTCTTCCCTGATGAAAATAAGGGAGCAGGGGGAGGTAGAGCGTACAGCCAGAAGGGATTAAAACTAGCCCAAACAGGCTTCTCAACCTGGCCTTCATTTCTTTTTAGGGGGAGGTAGAGTGTACAGCCTGAGGGGGGCTTCATGTCCTCTTTCAACATGTCTTTACAGACTCGTCTTTCTTTTCTATTCCCTCGTGAAAGTAGGGCGAGGTAGAGCGTACAGCCTCACAGGCTTCTTAGCCCTCTTTCTTAAATCTCTTGTCTCTCTGTTTCCTTGATTCCTTCTCTCTTTGCACGTGGGTTTGTTGGGAAATGAGAGCTAGCATGGAGGGGGATGTTTTTTAGACACCAGAGCGAAGTGTTGAGTCTGAACGAGGGTGTGTGGGCCCAGTTTGACAAAACACTGATGAGTTTGTTTATTCCAAAACAATCTTACTTTTAGTCTGAATACATTTGAACTCACGAACACGGAGTTTGCAATGTCTAAAGGAGCGTTCATATCATATATTGGACAGTGTGTTTATTTGTCTGGAGATACTGAGCGAATTCAAGGATCATTTGTTTTGAATATTGTGCAGTTTAGTCAAACGTGACCTCACATTCCTTCCTTCTTCCTCATCACTTCTCTTCTCTTCAAGTTTTTATTCTTCCTCTTCTCAACTCCTTCACCTCCTTCCTCTCTCCTCCAGCAGTCTCCTAAAATGTCTTCCTTCCCTCTCCTCACATCTCCACTAATCTCTCTTTATCTCCTATCTTCTCTCCTCTCCTCTCCGTTCTTTGTCTCACGCTTCCCTCCTTTCTGTGACTCTGGCGTCTCTGCCAAGAAGAGGATTTTCCTCCGTTAGATCCACGCTCTAATTTCTCTCGGAGAGGTTTTCACTGTCCAGCCAGACGGGATTTTCTTAGTTGTTGAGTCTTGACATGCTCCGCTGAAATAGGCCTGGAGAAACTGGAGTTAAATCCCCCTTTAGATCCACACACACACACACACACGCACAAACATGCACACACACACAGTCAGTGTTTTGTTGATTTGCACTGATGTAGAGGATTCTTGTCAGACATAAGAAGGAGATGAGAATGATGGAGAGAAGGATTAGATGAGCGGAGAACAACAGTGGTTTGTCCCCTGCGGGCTGTTTGCTCTGATTTAGATGGAGCAGGATTAGCTGAGGATGAGGAGATCAGAGTGGTGTGTGACTCAGTGTGTGTGTGTGTGTGTGTGTGTGTTGAAGAGAAGTGGGCTGGTGATCCGTCGACGCTCAAGGCGAAGCTGTCAGATATTCGACCAATTTTCTTGTTGTGTTCCGTAGGTGGTGCAACGTATACCATGAAGGTTTCACACACACACACACACACACACACACACACACACACACACACACACACACACACACACACACACACACACACACTAAACACACACTAAACACACACCACATCCAGCACTGCAAAACAAAAGTTAAGTCTAACAGAATTTTTGGTTCAAATGTTTTATTTTTGTCATAAAAAGAGACAAATTCTTCCAAAAATCAAACTTAAATGTACTTTTACTTCTCCTTCTTATGAATAACTCACTCCATTTGTGTGTCAATTATTAACAAAGACCCAACATCAAGACCGGATCAGATCCAGTCCCATCTTACAGACAGGACTCAGTCTGATCTCATCTTAATCCACCATGAGCAGAGCACTTCGACGGATAGTAGTAGTTGTAGCAGCTGGAGTCTGGCACGTCCACAGCAGCAGGAACCTACGAGACAAGGGAGCTCAGGGACTCCAGAAAGGTCTATGGTTAGTCACATTAATGGGACAGGAAGAGTTAAAGTAAGTGACAGGCAGACAGAGGAGAGAGAGGGAAAGACAGGATCCCAGTGTGTCAGTCTAAGCCTATAGCAGCATAACTAAGAGCTGGTCCAAGCCTGATCCAGCTCTAACTGTAAGCTGCATCAAAAAGGAATGTTTGAAGCCTACTCTTAAATGTAGAGAGGGTATCTGCCTTCAGGACCCTGACTGGTAGATGATTGTGATGATGTGTGTGTGTGTGTGTGAGTGTGTTTCCAGCATTGAGCAGAGTATCACAATGAGACAGGAAATCACAGCAAGGATAAAGATTCTCTCCCTCTCCCCTCGCACAAAAAAACACTCACAAATAACCGGCTAATCTCTGCCTCTGCCCGCGTGCCATTCAAGGCTTCCTCCAATTAAAAAGCATCGGGGAGTCGAACCCGCCATCTTATTTATCATATTAATTAGAAAGTCCCCCGACAACAAAGAGAGGCGTACAGCTGTGTGGCAGAGGAGAGGCCTGGGAAATGAAGGCTGGTTTGATTTGTTGTCTTGCTAATGTGACACCTATTATACAGGTTAGGCCTCAGATATAGCAGCAGATGGTGATTGTGTGTGTGTGTGTGTGTGTGTGTGTGTGTGTGTGTGTGTGTGTGTGTGTGTGTGTGTGTGTGTGTGTGTGTGTGTGTGTGTGTGTGTGTGTGTGTGTGTGTGTGTGGTGTGTGTGTGTGTGTGTGTGTGTGTGTGTGTGTGTGTGTGTGTGGTAAACACCAGCATCAAAGGAGAGTTCTGAGGAGGTTTCAAATTGGAAACTCATCTCTCATGAAGCCTTGTCTCGTTCCCATCAATCAGCGTCCTCTTTCTGAGCTGCATGTGTGAAATGTTCCTCTTGATTTGTGACTACCTCCTGATAAAGTTTCTCAACGTTTGAGTGAGCTAACGTGAGAATACAACAGGAAACATTCTGGAGAATTCCCTGTAAGCAGACGGACTTGTGACATTTATATTTGTCTCTAAACGTAAACTCCTCTCAGGCTTCTAAAGCTCCTCGCCGGACTCTAAAGAAAGGGAAATCTTCTTTGCTCTATGAGGACAGGAACCTCTCTAACGTGTCGATTCTTCTTGAAGACGCTAAAGAGAGGGAGAGGGAGAAGAAATAGTGATAGACAGAGAGAGGTGGCAGGGTGGGGGAGCTCTGTAATCACGGGTCTATTAGTCTGCTCTCTTTATGACTGTGATGGAGCTGGAGCGCTGCCCTATGGAAGATAGACGCTCAGCATATTTAACAGCTGACAGGTGTGTGTGTGTGTGTGTGTGTGGTAGAGCATCACAGTCCTCTCTCTTGTGTGTGTGTGCTGAAACAAAGTCTGCATCAGTTTGTTTGGTCGATATGAGGAGAGGGATCCAGGGAAAGCAGAGTGTCTCTGTCCGTGGTCCTGAAACTGCAGCTCTCTCTCTGTCAGCACTAAAGGTGCTGTCCGTGGTCCTGAAACAGCTCAGATGTACAGTCATGGCCAAAAGTTTTGAGAATGACACAAATATTACATTTTCACAAAGTCTGCTGCTTCAGTGTTTTTAGGTGTTTTTGTCAGATGTTTCTATGGTATAATGAAATACAATTAGAAGCATTTCATAAGTATCAAAAGCTTTTATGAGAATTACACAGAATTCATGCAATAAGTCAATATTTGCAGTGTTGACCCTTCTTTTTCAAGACCTCTGCAATTTTCCCTGGCATGCTGTCAATCAACTTCTGGACCAAATCCTGACTGATGGCAGTCCATTCTTGCATAATCAATGCTTGAGTTTGTCAGAATTTGTGGGTTTTTGATTGTCCACCCGCCTCTTGAGGATTGACCACAAGTTCTCAATGGGATTAAGATCTGGGAGTTTCCTGGCCAAGGGCCCAAATCTTAATGTTTTGTTCCCCGAGCCATTTTGGTATGACTTTTGCTTTATGGCAAGGGGCTCCATCATGCTGGAAAAGGCATTCTTCATCACCAAACTGCCCTTGGATGGTTGGGAGAAGTTGCTCTGGAGGACGTTCTGGTACATTCTTTATTCATGGCTGTGTTTTTAGGCAAGATTGTGAGAGAGCCCCACTCCCTTAACCGAAAAGCAACCCCACACATGAATGGTCTCAGGATGCTTCACTGTTGGCAAGAGACAGGACCTGATGGTAGCGCTCACCTCATCTTCTCCGAACAAGCCTTCCTCCAGATGCCCCAAACAATCAGAAAGGGGATTCATCAGAGAAAATGACTTTACCCAGTCCTCAGCAGTCCAGTCCCTGTACCTTCTGCAGAATATCAGTCTGTCCCTGATGTTTTTACTGGAGAGAAGTGGCTTCTTTGCTGCCCTCCTTGACACCAGGCCTTCCTCCAAAAGTCTTCGCCTCACTGTGCGTGCAGATGCACTCACACCTGCCTGCTGCCATTCCTGAGCAAGCTCTGCACTGGTGGTGGCCCAATCCCGCAGCTTTAACACCTTCAGGAGACGGTCCTGGCGCTTGCTGGACTTTCTTGGGCGCCCTGGAGCCTGTTTTGGCAACAATTGAACCTCTCTCCTTGAAGTTCTTGATAATTCAATAGACGGTTGACTGAGGTGCAATCTTACTCGCTGCTATAAACTTCCCTGTTAGGCCCTTTTTGTGCAATGCAATGATGGCTGCACGTGTTTCCTTGCAGGTAACCATGGCTAACAGATGAGGAACATGGTGTCATGCACCATCTTCCTTTTAAAGTGTCCAGACACTCAATCATGGCAGATTGATCGCCAGCCTTGTCCTCATCAACACCCACACCTGTGTTAATGTGTGTGACACCTGTGTGTCATTGAAATGATGTTAGCTGGTCCTTTTGTGGCAGGGCTGAAATGCAGTGGAAATGTGTTTTGGTGATGAAGTTCATTTTCAAGGTAAAGAGGGACTTTGCAATTAATTACAGTTGAGCTGATCACTCCTCATAACATTCTGGAGTATATGCAAATTGCCATTATAAAAACTGAAACAGCAGACTTGTGAAAATCAATAGTTGTGTCATTCTCAAAACTTTTGGCCATGACTGTACTTATTGTGATCTGTTCTACATACTGCAACAGTTTTTAGAGTCTGCATTATCAATGTGCTCTTAGCAGCCTGTGATTCTCGCAGAGATCTTGAAGATCCTCTGCTGCTGTTGTACTTTAAGAACAACTGAATGAATACTTAGTTTATACTTAGTTGGAAAGACATTTTATAAGCTGCTTTATTTTATGTCTTTGAATTTGTTTATTCATTTCTTTAAGGTCGGGGTGTGTCTTGTTTCTGTGTCATTTCTATGAAGTCCACTTTCGGTACCTCATGATGTTTTCATAATGTGTGAAACTGAAGTCTCAATGACTTGGCCTCTCTTGTGTCCTCCATGTTGGAAGGTATTTTGTTTGCCCTTAAGGTGAGGCAAGGTTTTAGAATATAGTTGATGTTTCTTTTTTTGTTGTGGGGTCTGTAACTTTCTTAAAGCTTTAACTACTTCACTTCAAAATTTCACACACGGCTCACACATCCATGGCATAACCCCCCCAGTTCAACTCCTGTAGAAACACGGCGTTGTTGTACTTTCTCCCTCCGCGCTGAAGCTGCGCCTGCTTGCGAAAGCCTTCCCCCCGCGCGTCACTTTCCTTTCCGGTCAATGCCGCTCAGGTGAGCCACGCTTCCCGAGAGGACGCTCCACGGCAGATTTCTGCTGGTTCTTATTGATTATTTAATTAACACATCTAAAAGTTGATCCACGGAGAAGAGGACGATAGCAAAAGGCACTGGACCAACATCCGAGCG